>NC_056736.1:22105811-22110811 GCF_019279795.1 Protopterus annectens | reverse complement strand
ACCCAGTACTGGCAAATGTGTATGTGTGCATTACTGAGGATATCAGTGTCTGTGTGTTAGTACACCTGTAGCTGAGAATACCCTGAGGCCCTTCACACCCACTGCAACACCCATTGCCATAATTAGATGTGGCTGCTGCTGTACCAGACATTAATTGTACCTTGTTACACTCCTCCCCCTAAAGGCTACCTGAGCCTTGCAGTACCGGCACAACACTGTTGTACAAATGGCTTAATAGGCATGGGATACCCACTGAGTTTTGGCAAGTGTGTGTATGTGCGCATGTGTGTATATTTGTAGGGTACAGCATTCCGAGGCCACATACTACTATTACAATACAAATTGCCACACAGTATTACAGATAATGATGTTGCTGCCCATAGGAGTGGCATGACAATGCATCACCCTAGTATCCCTGTGGCATGTGCATTAGATGCATATCTCTGTAGTACCACTAATGGAATGGACACTAGGTTGTATTGCAGTCCTGGTCAATGTGTGATGGTGGGTATGTCAGAGTGCCATCATGGGTTCCAGTGTGTACAATATCCACAGTGGGGTGTGGGTGCTGGGTATACTGTCATTACACTATGGTACCCCCGGTACATGTCCCATTTACCACAGTATGGTGACCACTGTCACCATCAACCATACAGGTAACTGATAACACTATCCAGCCTAGTTATACATGTGTCTTGTGCAGCCTACCTGTAACACATTGGACACACTGACAAGTTAGTTAGCACTGATAGGCCCAGGTTTCTTGGATGTGTGTCTGTCTGTTATGTGTTTGTTAATGTGTATATAATGGTATGTCACACTATGTATTGTCCATATACAACCATTAAATCCCCCATTACTATACTGTACATGCCTGGGGATGTTCTGCATGTAACATGTAACCTGGAACACACGTCATCCTAAATGTTGTGCAGTGTGAGCAATTAAAGCCACACACATCAGTAGCACTACATACCTAGGTAGGGGTCTAGTCCCAGTGTTGCCAAGTAAGAGTGTGCGTTTATGTGGAGGGATCTACTTCAGGTTGCTGAATATACATGTCCCAGGGGTCATCTGTCCATGTGGCACAGGCAGTAACTGTTATACAGACCTGAGACGTGTTCAGCTGTACCCAGGATATGGCACAGCCATGGTGTCACCACAGTGCCATACCCCTTGTGAGATATGACAGCAGACCATCCTCCTGCTGACACATGTACACTTACAACACAAATGGATAACTTTATGGAGACCACAATCACTCAGTGTTACTAACAGCTATAATGCATCATGGCTGGACAGCTACACTACCTGATGTGCAAGCATTAAACATTAGTGCTGACAACATGTTACACAGCAGTACATAGGTACACTGTAGTACAGTCACCGTGTGGATAAGAACCATATTACCTTGTCCCTGCATTGATGGTATGGCTGACAGGGATGTAGCACAGGTATCATCATATGCACAGGGTGTGTTGTTGGTTTGCCAGAGACCTAGGGTGGGCCATACATTTGACACCATGTGTGGGTGTGAGGGGTGTAAGTTGCTTATATGGGCAAGGTGATGTAATGTGTGTAGGTATGGGGTTGCCCAAGGTGTGTTTGTATAGTGTGTGGTTATGCATGCACACAGTTCTGCCATGTGGCTGCCCTATACAGGTGTTTCCTGGACAGCTGCAGATCATACCTGGCAGGCTGTGCAGTTCACTGCCTCCGGCCGGGACATGTGGACTGTGCCTGCCAGGGGTTCCATGGGCACGTCAAGGTACAGGCCTCGATATGCTACTCTCCCCTGATAATTACATATGTCCGCTGGAACCAGGTCCCTCCTGGGACTGGCCAGGGCCACATGCATGTGGCCTGCTGTGATGTGGTGTGGACAGTGCCCCCCTGCAGTGCTGGGATTGGTACTGCCACTAAATGAGTGGCTTGGTGTCGTTGCACATTCACGTCGACTGCCAGATGTTGGTGTTGCTGGCCTATGTCCACATGGCCGTCGCCCTACTCCCACCACATGCTCTAGCACGGACAATCCACAGTCGATGAGGCCCATCATCTCACCCAACCATCTATCCATGACCTCTGTATAATCACGGATGGCACCTGAAAGATCATGGATGTTGTCACTTACAGATGAGAAAGCAGCCTCAGACCCTGTCTGGTGTATAGTTGCATACATGCCTGCACCCCCATGACAGCCTGAAAGATGCATCTGGTGGTACCATTTGTGGCACTTCTGCCAGGGGCATGATGACCAGCGTCTCTCCCATGATCACCCTGGTACATCTGCCTATATGGTGCCCTGATGGATATCTTGCTACGCCTGCTGTATCTAGACACAGCAGCCATAGATACCACACTCTCCTGTGCACTACCACCAACCACCAACTGTCCCGCTGCTATGTCCACTGGTGATGGGGTATCTATAGGCACTGTGACTGTGTGCGAGTATGGGGTGGATAACAGGGGGATGTCAAATGATGGAGCAGTTACGTTCTCTGACAACCCTGCCTGAGCCTCAACAAATCTATCATCATTTCCAGTGTCAGTATGGACACCAACATCAGAATGCATGCAGGAGGGACCCTAACCCAGCTCACCACCTGTGAGGGTAAATAAGAAACGCACTTTAAGACCTGTATGGCATTGCATAACAGTACACACATATACACACACATATACAAACACACATACAAACACACACACACACACACACACACACACACACACACACACACACACACACACACACTGAAATTCCATCATAATACCTACCTGTCCCTGAGATTACAGACTGTCCCAAGTTTATTCACATAAGTTCCCCATCATGCATCACACTTAGAAATATACACTCATTAATACCACTCATTAATGTATCATTTTTCTAATTGCCTAGACAAGTGATCACAACACATGACCTGTTACTCCATTACCTCTTTGACTTGATTGGAATAGGTTTTACAAGGACTTACTGCTGTCATCCAGTGTTCACCCTGGGTATGTCTGGACATCATGAGCATGGCTCCCATATGTTAGGGGCTACTATGGTCACTCAATAATGTCACACACTGGAGTGTCATATGTAACTATTGCTCAGTAGAAGCATGATATATTGCTCAATCAACTTATTATGTGGACAACAGTAATATATGGATACACTCCCTGGTATTGTCTAGTAATTCCGCAATGCATCTGTAGTGCTGCATACATAGGTAGTCATTCACCTTTCTTCTGATTGCAATTTTATCAGTATACGTGGTGTCTAGTTTCCCTCCCAATGCATGTTCCATGCTACAGACCTTATGATACTATCAGCTGTCCTGAGATTACATATCAGACAAGTATCCCTGGTGTCTCATGTGTCAGTCCATGTCCATGTACTGCACGATTCCAAAGGGAAGTACTGACATATGAACAACCCCACAATCACACGTGCATACATGGACACCCACACAAACACACACACACACATCCTACATGCATCAACCCCCCTCCACTCTACCAGATTGCACTAACAGATAAAATAGCCCCCCACACACATACCTATAGGTGAGTTTGCACAAAGATAGTACACACAGACCTCCCATTACTCATCTGTCAACATGCATAACATATGGTACTCAACAGCATGCAGTACAGCTATAATCAATTCATGCTATCAACAGTATACATGTGTGTGTGATGCATGGACTGTGTTAGTAGGTGATGCCCTTTCCTCAGGAAAACACTGCACCCATGTACACAGTATTGCTGCCATGTACTGTGCACCATACCTCACAGGTGTATACACCATTGCTGAATGCGTATTACTGTGTCAGTTTTGTCTGCTCTAATGCTCACAGCCCCTATGTGTTTTTCTGACGCACACCTGGGATGATATATGGACAGTTGTCATTTGTGAGTGCCTGATGTCTGATTTACAGATCTCAACATCAGCGGTTCATGTATGACCAATACAATACTATTACACTTTCAACCATCAAACCTTACCATGGCTATGGGGAGTGTACACACCCTTATTAATATGATGCCCTCTTCCTTGATATGCCATGGGACCACATCACTGCATATGTTAACTTTACATGAGCCTGATATGTGACATATGTTGTGTACAATCAAATGCAGTATATAACAAATGTGTTAGTTGTGCTGATGCTGACCACAGTGCATACACTTTGTGGATGCATATGTGTGCACGCCCTTATCATGATGGTTTGTTGCATCTACTGTTATGTATACTACAGCATTCCCTATTCCTGGCAGGGGTATACTAGCATGGGCCATCTGCATTTGCCAGTATATGGTCAGTCTGCCCTACACATCTCCCCCCAACTCTGCATGATTGCAAGGTCAACTCATGTGCACATCCCTTGGATTTCACACACTGCTGTCCCTATTGCTGTGGAGTCAGGGTTACATCTGCTACAGTTTCTGACCCTGACTCTGTGCAGATACAGCCATTTGTAGCATCTTTAGGATCCCTGCTGCAGTGCACTCGTGTGTCATGATGACACCCCCTCCCCACCTTCAGCCTTTTTGCAGGCGCTTGACAACTATGGCCTTGTCAGTTTGCAGTCTCCCAAACACTGAACACCACATGTAACAGCCTAGTCCCAACTAATGAATGGAAAACATACAGATGTACACTGGCACTGGCACAGTACAGATGAGGATGGTGGGCCCGAGTTTGGGTGAGACGCTGGTTGTGTAGCACATGTATCTTACATGATACTGTCTGTAGGTTTCCAATGTGGTCATGGTACACCAGTACAACACATGACATTTGGGGACCTCTTCTATCATGCATACACTACCTGTAGAGAGGCCTGCCTGATGCTTCCTATGGTACAACTGTCACATCTGATTGCCCTAACCCATAGGCCACACATTTGCAGAGTCCAGGCAATTGCTGACACAGGTAATGCACAGCCAGTACTCGCTAGACATTCCTGCAACCCCCTTAGTGTTGTTGCATGTTATTAGGCAGCCCGCATGAC